>NC_054478.1:5683647-5706147 GCF_017639515.1 Carcharodon carcharias | reverse complement strand
TCCCTCTCTCTCTCTGTCCCTCTCTCTCTCTCTCTCTGTCCCTCCCTCTCTCTCTCTCTCTGTCCCTCTCTCTCTCTCCCTCCCTCCCTCTCTCCCTCCCTCCCTCTCTCCCTCCCTCCCTCTCTCCCTCCGTCCCTCACTCTCTCTGTCCCTCTCTCTCTTTCTCTGTCTCTCTCTCTCTGTCCCTCTCTCTCTCTCCCTCCCTCCCTCTCTCCCTCCTCCCTCTCTCCCTCCGTCCCTCACTCTCTCTGTCCCTCTCTCTCTTTCTCTGTCTCTCTCTCTCTGTCCCTCTCTCCCTCCGTCCCTCACTCCCTCTCTCCCTCTCTCTCCCTCCCTCCCTCTCTCCCTCCGTCCCTCACTCTCTCTGTCCCTCTCTCTTTGCCAGATCCAGCGATGGACGAGCTGACATCCTAATGCTCGTTTTTTTAAAATTGAAATCAGAACATTCCGGTGACTGAAGAGCTGGAGAGGTCGCTGTTTCTTTCCTGGTAATTTAAAAGTTAAACCTCAGGGTGACAGCCAACCCCCCACCCCCACCCCCACCCCCACACCCCCACCCACACCCCCACCCCCACCCCCACCCACACCCCCACACCCACACCCCCACCCCCACCCACACCCACACCCCCACCCACACCCCCACCCACACCCCCACACCCCCACACCCCCACCCCCACACACCCCCACCCACACCCCCACCCACACCCCCACCCCCACCCCCACACCCCCACACCCCCACACACCCCCACCCACACACCCCCACACCCCCACACCCCCACCCACACCCACACCCCCACCCCCACACCCCCACACACCCACACCCCCACACACACCCACCCCCACCCCCACACCCCCACACCCCCACACACCCCCACCCACACACCCCCACACCCCCACACCCCCACCCACACCCACACCCCCACCCCCACACCCCCACACACCCACACCCCCACACACACCCACCCCCACCCCCACACCCCCACACCCCCACACACCCCCACCCACACACCCCCACACCCCCACACCCCCACCCACACCCACACCCCCACCCCCACACCCCCACACACCCACACCCCCACACACACCCACCCCCACCCCCACACCCCCACCCACACCCCCACACCCCCACCCACACCCCCACCCACACCCCCACCCCCACCCCCACACCCCCACACCCCCACACACCCCCACCCACACACCCCCACCCACACCCCCACACCCCCCACACCCCCCACACCCCCACCCCCACCCCCACACCCCCACCCACACCCCCACCCACACCCCCACACACCCCACACCCCCACCCCCACCCCCACACCCCCCACCCCCACACCCCCACAACCCCACCCACACCCCCACCCACACCCCCACCCACACCCCCACACACCCCACACCCCCACCCCCACCCCCACACCCCCCACCCCCACACCCCCACACCCCCACCCACACCCCCACCCACACCCCCACCCCCACCCCCACCCCCACCCACACCCCCACCCACACCCCCACCCACACCCCCACCCACCCCACACCCCCACCCCCACCCCCACACCCCCACCCCCACCCCCACACCCCCCACCCCCACACCCCCACCCACACCCACCCCCACACACCCCCCACACCCACCCCCACACACCCCACACCCCCACCCCCACACCCCCACCCAGACCACCTCACACCCACACACCACCACCCACACCCCCACACCCCCCACCCCCACTCCCCCACCCCCACCCCCACCCCCACACCCACACACCCACCCCCACACACCCCACACCCCCACCCCCACACCCCCACCCCCACCCCCACACACCCACACACCCCCACCCACACCCCCACCCCCACCCCCACACACCCACACACCCCCACCCCCACCCCCACACACCCACACACCCCCACCCCCACCCCCACCCCCACCCCCACACACCCCACCCCCACACCCCCACCCCCAGCCCCACACACACACCCCCACACCCCCCACACCCACCCCCACACACCCCACACCCCCACCCCCACCCCCACCCCCACACACCCCACCCCCACACCCCCACCCCCAGCCCCACACACACACCCCCACACCCCCACCCCCACACCCCCACCCACACCCCCACCCACACCCCCACACCCCCACACCCCCACCCCCACCCCCACACACCCCCACCCCCACCCCCACCCCCACACCCCCACCCACACCCCCACACCCCCACACCCCCACCCCCACCCCCACACACCCCCACCCCCACCCCCACCCCCACACCCCCACCCACACCCCCACCCACACCCCCACACCCCCACACCCCCACCCCCACCCCCACACACCCACACACCCCCACCCACACCCCCACCCACACCCCCACACCCCCCACCCCCACACCCCCACCCCCACACACCCCCACCCCCACCCCCACACCCCCCACCCCCACACCCCCACCCCCACACACCCCCACCCCCACCCCCACACCCCCCCCCCCCACACCCCCACCCCCACACCCACCCCCACCCCCACACACCCCCCACACCCACCCCCACACACCCCACACCCCCACCCCCACCCCCACCCCCACACACCCCCCACACCCACCCCCACACCCACCCCCACCCCCACACACCCCACACCCCCACCCCCACCCCCACACCCCCACCCCCACCCCCACCCCCACACACCCCACACCCCCACCCCCACCCCCACACCCCCCACCCCCACACCCCCACCCCCAGCCCCACACACCCCCACCCCCACCCCCACCCCCACCCCCACACCCCCACCCCCACACACCCCACACCCCCACCCCCACCCCCACACCCACACCCCCACACCCCCACCCACACCCCCACCCACACCCCCACCCACACCCCCACACCCCCACCCCCACCCCCACACCCCCACCCCCACACACCCCACACCCCCACCCCCACCCCCACACCCCCACCCCCACACACCCCACACCCCCACCCACACCCCCACCCCCACCCCCACCCCCACACACCCCCCACACCCACCCCCACCCACACCCCCACACCCCCACCCCCAGCCCCACACACCCCACACCCCCACCCCCACCCCCACACCCCCACCCCCACACCCCCACCCCCACACCCCCACCCCCACACACCCCACACCCCCACCCCCACACCCCCACCCCCACACACCCCCCACACCCACCCCCACCCACACCCCCACACCCCCACCCCCAGCCCCACACACCCCACACCCCCACCCCGACCCCCACACCCCCACCCCCACACCCCCACACCCCCACCCCCACCCCCACACCCCACCCCCCACCCCCACCCCCACACCCCACACCCCCACCCCCACACCCCACCCCCACCTCCAGCCCTTTTATCCCCTCAATAAAAAACACACAACTTGGCTGAAAAGTAAATAACTCCAAAGGCAGGAAAATACTTGTCACCGGAGTGGTGAGATTCTGCTCTGAAGAGAAATCTTTCTGTCTCTTTATCTCTTCAACCTGAGAATTCTTCATTTTGCTTTCAACCCCAATCATTCCCATCCTGCTCCAGCCCATCCAATCACAGCCTCCTTTTACTACACTCCCACTGCTCCTCCAATCAGAGGCTTCCTCGCTCCCGCTCTCACTGCTCCTCCAATCAGAGGCTCCCTCGCTCCCGCTCTCACTGCTCCTCCAATCAGAGGCTTCCTCGCTCCAGCTCCTCCAATCACAGGCTCTGTCTCTCCCATCCTGCTCCAGCCCATCCAATCACAGCCTCCTTTTACTACACTCTCACTGCTCCTCCAATCAGAGGCTCCCTCGCTCCCGCTCTCACTGCTCCTCCAATCACAGGCTCTGTCTCTCCCATCCTGCTCCAGCCCATCCAATCACAGCCTCCTTTTACTACACTCCCACTGCTCCTCCAATCAGAGGCTCCCTCGCTCCCGCTCTCACTGCTCCTCCAATCACAGGCTCTGTCTCTCCCGTCCTGCTCCAGCCCATCCAATCACAGCCTCCTTTTACTACACTCTCACTGCTCCTCCAATCACAGGCTTCCTCGCTCCAGCTCCTCCAATCAGAGGCCCCCTCGCCTCCGCTCTCACTGCTCCACCAATCAGAGGCTCCCTCACTCCTGCTCCTCCAATCACAGGCTCTGTCTCTCCCGTCCTGCTCCAGCCCATCCAATCACAGCCTCCTTTTACTACACTCCCACTGCTCCTCCAATCAGAGGCCCCCTCGCCTCCGCTCTCACTGCTCCACCAATCAGAGGCTCCCTCACTCCCTCTCCCACAGCTCCTCCAATCAGAGGCTTCCTCGCTCCCGCTCTCACTGCTCCACCAATCAGAGGCTTCCTCGCTCCCGCTCTCACTGCTCCTCCAATCAGAGGCTCCCTCGCTCCCGCTCTCACTGCTCCTCTAATCAGAGGCTCCCTTGCTCCCGCTCCTCCAATCAGAGGCCCCCTCGCCTCCGCTCTCACTGCTCCACCAATCAGAGGCTCCCTTGCTCCCACTCTCACTGCTCCACCAATCAGAGGCTCCCTCACTCCTGCTCCTCCAATCAGAGGCTCCCTTGCTCCCGCTCTCACTGCTCCTCCAATCAGAGGCTCCCTCGTTCCCGCTCTCACTGCTCCTCCAATTAGAGGTTCCCTCACTCCTGCTCCTCCAATCAGAGGCTCCCTCACTCCCTCTCCCACAGCTCCACCAATCAGAGGCTTCCTCGCTCCCGCTCTCACTGCTCCTCCAATTAGAGGTTCCCTCACTCCTGCTCCTCCAATCAGAGGCTCCCTCACTCCCTCTCCCACAGCTCCTCCAATCAGAGGCTCCCTCACTCCCTCTCCCACAGCTCCACCAATCAGAGGCTTCCTCGCTCCCGCTCTCACTGCTCCACCAATTAGAGGTTCCCTCACTCCTGCTCCTCCAATCAGAGGCTCCCTTGCTCCCGCTCTCACTGCTCCACCAATTAGAGGTTCCCTCACTCCTGCTCTCACTGCTCCTCCAATCAGAGGCTTCCTCGCTCCAGCTCCTCCAATCACAGGCTCTGTCTCTCCCATCCTGCTCCAGCCCATCCAATCACAGCCTCCTTTTACTACACTCCCACTGCTCCTCCAATCAGAGGCTTCCTCGCTCCCGCTCCTCCAATCAGAGGCCCCCTCGCCTCCGCTCTCACTGCTCCACCAATCAGAGGCTCCCTCACTCCCTCTCCCACAGCTCCACCAATCAGAGGCTTCCTCGCTCCCGCTCTCACTGCTCCTCCAATCAGAGGCTCCCTCACTCCCTCTCCCACAGCTCCTCCAATCAGAGGCTTCCTCGCTCCCGCTCTCACTGCTCCTCCAATTAGAGGTTCCCTCACTCCTGCTCCTCCAATCAGAGGCTCCCTTGCTCCCGCTCTCACTGCTCCACCAATTAGAGGTTCCCTCACTCCCGCTCTCACTGCTCCTCCAATCAGAGGCTCCCTCATTCCCGCTCTCACTGCTCCACCAATTAGAGGTTCCCTCACTCCTGCTCTCACTGCTCCTCCAATCACAGATTCTGTCTCTGGAGGATAAGCAAGAGCAAGAGGGAAGTAACCTGTGATTGGAGGAGCTGGAGCAGGACGGGAGAGACGGAGCCTGTGATTGGAGGAGCTGGAGCAGGACGGGAGAGACAGAGCCTGTGATTGGAGGAGCTGGAGCAGGACGGGAGAGACGGAGCCTGTGATTGGAGGAGCTGGAGCAGGACGGGAGAGACGGAGCCTGTGATTGGAGGAGCTGGAGCAGGACGGGAGAGACAGAGCCTGTGATTGGAGGAGCTGGAGCAGGACGGGAGAGACAGAGCCTGTGATTGGAGGAGCTGGAGCAGGACGGGAGAGACAGAGCCTGTGATTGGAGGAGCTGGAGCAGGACGGGAGAGACAGAGCCTGTGATTGGAGGAGCTGGAGCAGGACGGGAGAGACGGAGCCTGTGATTGGAGGAGCTGGAGCAGGACGGGAGAGACAGAGCCTGTGATTGGAGGAGCTGGAGCAGGACGGGAGAGACGGAGCCTGTGATTGGAGGAGCTGGAGCAGGACGGGAGAGACGGAGCCTGTGATTGGAGGAGCTGGAGCAGGACGGGAGAGACGGAGCCTGTGATTGGAGGAGCTGGAGCAGGACGGGAGAGACAGAGCCTGTGATTGGAGGAGCTGGAGCAGGACGGGAGAGACAGAGCCTGTGATTGGAGGAGCTGGAGCAGGACGGGAGAGACGGAGCCTGTGATTGGAGGAGCTGGAGCAGGACGGGAGAGACGGAGCCTGTGATTGGAGGAGCTGGAGCAGGACGGGAGAGACGGAGCCTGTGATTGGAGGAGCTGGAGCAGGACGGGAGAGACGGAGCCTGTGATTGGAGGAGCTGGAGCAGGACGGGAGAGACAGAGCCTGTGATTGGAGGAGCTGGAGCAGGACGGGAGAGACGGAGCCTGTGATTGGAGGAGCTGGAGCAGGACGGGAGAGACGGAGCCTGTGATTGGAGGAGCTGGAGCAGGACGGGAGAGACGGAGCCTGTGATTGGAGGAGCAGCTCTTTACAGATCTGTCTTCCCACACTCTCTGCTTCTCCATTCAAACTCCACACATGGTTCTGCTCCTGACACCTGCACCTGTAACTGTCCAGCCCTGGATGCTGGGCGACTCCTGAAGTAATTTTGTACTCGGGTGAGCTTTCTTGGATTTTCCACAGGCTATCTATCATCTGTGGAGGGTACATTTCACCACTGCCCTTATATATTTAGAACCCTGCTTGGACCCTGGCCCCTGTTTGCAGCTGGAGGTGGTGCAGTCTCCAGAGTGAACGATGTCTGTGGGGTTGGGGCTGAAAGACAAACTGATTCACTGGAGTTCTAAACCTTTTGCAAAACAGCGGCATTTCACTAGAAAGTCCTGTTATTAATGAGGACACTGGAGAACAAGTGAATCTGAGAGAGTGGACACCCTGTATTCCGGTGAAAGACCCACACTCCAACATTTGTTCTTGTGTTGATGGTGGTGGCAGAATTCACCAAGAGGATCCCAGGTGAAAGCAACAGCAGGGCCCAGTCGCTTCCCCGGAGACCCCCAGCTTCTCACAGTCTCTTCCCCGGAGACCCCCAGCTTCTCACAGTCGCTTCCCCGGAGACCCCCAGCTTCTCACAGTCTCTTCCCCGGAGACCCCCAGCTTCTCACAGTCTCTTCCCCGGAGACCCCCAGCTTCTCACAGTCTCTTCCCCGGAGACCCCCAGCTTCTCACAGTCTCTTCCCCGGAGACCCCCAGCTTCTCACAGTCTCTTCCCCGGAGACCCCGAGCTTCTCAGTCTCTTCCCCGGAGTCCCCCAGCTTCTCACAGTCTCTTCCCCGGAGACCCCCAGCTTCTCACAGTCTCTTCCCCGGAGACCCCCAGCTTCTCACAGTCTCTTCCCCGGAGACCCCCAGCTTCTCACAGTCGCTTCCCCGGAGACCCCCAGCTTCTCACAGTCTCTTCCCTGGAGACCCCGAGCTTCTCAGTCTCTTCCCCGGAGACCCCCAGCTTCTCACAGTCTCTTCCCCGGAGACCCCCAGCTTCTCACAGTCTCTTCCCCGGAGACCCCCAGCTTCTCACAGTCTCTTCCCCGGAGACCCCCAGCTTCTCACAGTCTCTTCCCCGGAGACCCCCAGCTTCTCACAGTCTCTTCCCCGGAGACCCCCAGCTTCTCACAGTCTCTTCCCCGGAGACCCCCAGCTTCTCACAGTCTCTTCCCCGGAGACCCCCAGCTTCTCACAGTCTCTTCCCTGGAGACCCCGAGCTTCTCAGTCTCTTCCCCGGAGACCCCCAGCTTCTCACAGTCTCTTCCCTGGAGACTCCCAGTTTCTCACAGTCTCTTCCCCGGAGACCCCCATCTTCTCACAGTCACT
The DNA here is from genome assembly GCF_017639515.1 of Carcharodon carcharias. NCBI lineage: Eukaryota > Metazoa > Chordata > Chondrichthyes > Lamniformes > Lamnidae > Carcharodon > Carcharodon carcharias. The sequence goes on along the minus strand of NC_054478.1, from coordinate 5,698,319 downwards.
TACCCAGAGACCCCCAGCTTCTCACAGTCTCTTCCCCGGAGACCCCCAGTTTCTCACAGTCTCTTCCCTGGAGACTCCCAGTTTCTCACAGTCTCTTCCCCGGAGACCCCCAGCTTCTCACAGTCTCTTCCCCGGAGACCCCCAGCTTCTCACAGTCTCTTCCCCGGAGACCCCCAGCTTCTCACAGTCTCTTCCCCGGAGACCCCCAGCTTCTCACAGTCTCTTCCCCGGAGACCCCCAGCTTCTCACAGTCTCTTCCCCGGAGACCCCCAGCTTCTCACAGTCTCTTCCCTGGAGACCCCGAGCTTCTCAGTCTCTTCCCCGGAGACCCCCAGCTTCTCACAGTCTCTTCCCTGGAGACTCCCAGTTTCTCACAGTCTCTTCCCCGGAGACCCCCATCTTCTCACAGTCTCTTCCCCAGAGACCCCCAGCTTCTCACAGTCTCTTCCCCGGAGACCCCCAGTTTCTCACAGTCTCTTCCCTGGAGACTCCCAGTTTCTCACAGTCTCTTCCCCGGAGACCCCCAGCTTCTCACAGTCTCTTCCCCGGAGACCCCCAGCTTCTCACAGTCTCTTCCCCGGAGACCCCCAGCTTCTCACAGTCTCTTCCCCGGAGACCCCCAGCTTCTCACAGTGCCACAGAGAAATATACAAGAGCACAATTCTCCCCCTCTCCAACTCCCTGCTGACCAAACCCAGTTGCCAGAGAAACAACAGCTTACATTTATATAGTCCCCTTTCCCATTATAAAACATCCCAGCTGCTTGGCAGAATCATTTTGAAGCTAAATCTGACCCCTGGCTACAATGGGAGCTATCAGAACAGGTCAGCAAGAGATTGGTCACAGAGGCAGGTTTTTAACAGTGTCCTGGGAGGGGGACAAGGTGGATCATGATGAGGTTCAGGGAGGGAATTCCGGAGTTTGGGACCCAGGCAGCTGAAGGCATGGCTGCCATTGGTGTCACGGTTAAAATCAGGGTGTACAAGAGGTCAGAATTGTGGACACAGGGTTCTCTGAGAATTATGCAGCTGGAGGAGGTTACACAGACAGGGGAGGGTATGATTACATGGCAAGGTTCCAGGCGGATGAGAACTGAAAAAAGTCAGTTGTACAGAAGATTCGGAGGTTCAGGGAGCAGGAACAGATCTGTTTGTTTCACTCGCTGAACTTTCACTGTATGGTTTACATTTCCCTGATCTGCAGCTGAATATCAGTCAGTTGGTTGAGACTCACATGGAGGGATGGGGGTGGGATTGGGGGGGTGGTGACAGATGTGGGAAAGATCAGAAGTAAAGTGACACCCAGACACCTCTCCTGTAATCTCACAAGCTGCAAACATTACAGTGTCTCCACTCCCAGTGTCTCTATTCACACACTGGGTGATGGGAAGATTCAAATCAGGGAAAGGACAGCCACAATCTTAAAACTGCGCAGATTGGAGAGAATGGAAACAAGCTGGTCAAATGTAAGCTTTTTATGATTCATTTATGGGATGTGGGTCTTTGCTAGCTGGACCAGCATTTATTGCCCATCCCTAATTGCCCTTGAGAAGGTGGTGGTGAGCTGCCTTCTTGAGCCGCTGCAGTCCCTGTGGTGTAGGTACACCCACAGTGCTGTTAGGGAGGGATAATCGAACAAAAATTCATACTTGTCCTGGGAGTGTTTGATGAGGACAGTGTAGAGGGAGATTTACTCTGTATCTAACCCCGTGCTGTACCTGTCCTGGGAGTGTTTGATGGGGACAGTGTAGAGGGAGATTTACTCTGTATCTAACCCCGTGCTGTACCTGTCCTGGGAGTGTTTGATGGGGACAGTGTAGAGGGAGATTTACTCTGTATCTAACCCCGTGCTGTACCTGTCCTGGGAGTGTTTGATGGGGACAGTGTAGAGGGAGATTTACTCTGTATATAACCCCGTGCTGTACCTGTCCTGGGAGTGTTTGATGAGGACAGTGTAGAGGGAGCTTTACTCTGTACCTAACCCCGTGCTGTACCTGTCCTGGGAGTGTTTGATGGGGACGGTGTAGAGGGAGATTTACTCTGTATCTAACCCCGTGCTGTACCTGTCCTGGGAGTGTTTGATGGGGACGGTGTAGAGGGAGATTTACTCTGTATCTAACCCCGTGCTGTACCTGTCCTGGGAGTGTTTGATGGGGACGGTGTAGAGGGAGCTTTACTCTGTATCTAACCCCGTGCTGTACCTGTCCTGGGAGTGTTTGATGGGGACAGTGTAGAATGAGCTTTACTCTGTATCTAACCCCATGCTGTACCTCCCCTGGGAGTGTTTGATGGGGACAGTGTAGAGGGAGATTTACTCTGTATCTAACCCCATGCTGTACCTGTCCTGGGAGTGTTTGATGGGGACGGTGTAGATGAAGCTTTACTCTGTATCTAACCCCGTGCTGTACCTGTCCTGGGAGTGTTTGATGGGGACAGTGTAGAGGGAGCTTTACTCTGTATCTAACCCCGTGCTGTACCTGTCCTGGGAGTGTTTGATGGGGACGGTGTAGAGGGAGATTTACTCTGTATCTAACCCCGTGCTGTACCTGTCCTGGGAGTGTTTGATGGGGACGGTGTAGAGGGAGATTTACTCTGTATCTAACCCCGTGCTGTCCCTGTCCTGGGAGTGTTTGATGGGAACAGTGTAGAGGGAGCTTTACTCTGTATCTAACCCCGTGCTGTACCTGTCCTGGGAGTGTTTGATGGGGACAGTGTAGAGGGAGATTTACTCTGTATCTAACCCCGTGCTGTACCTGTCCTGGGAGTGTTTGATGGGGACGGTGTAGAGGGAGATTTACTCTGTATCTAACCCCGTGCTGTACCTGTCCTGGGAGTGTTTGATGGGGACAGTGTAGAGGGAGATTTACTCTGTATCTAACCCCGTGCTGTACCTGTCCTGCGAGTGTTTGATGGGGACAGTGTAGAGGGAGCTTTACTCTGTATCTAACCCCGTGCTGTACCTGTCCTGGGAGTGTTTGATGGGGACTGTGTAGAGGGAGATTTACTCTGTATCTAACCCCGTGCTGTACCTGTCCTGGGAGTGTTTGATGGGGACAGTGTAGAATGAGCTTTACTCTGTATCTAACCCCATGCTGTACCTCCCCTGGGAGTGTTTGATGGGGACAGTGTAGAGGGAGATTTACTCTGTATCTAACCCCGTGCTGTACCTGTCCTGGGAGTGTTTGATGGGGACAGTGTAGAGGGAGCTTTACTCTGTATCTAACCCCGTGCTGTACCTGTCCTGGGAGTGTTTGATGGGGACACTGTAGAGGGAGATTTACTCTGTATCTAACCCCGTGCTGTACCTGTCCTGGGAGTGTTTGATGGGGACGGTGTAGAGGGAGATTTACTCTGTATCTAACCCCGTGCTGTACCTGTCCTGCGAGTGTTTGATGGGGACAGTGTAGAGGGAGCTTTACTCTGTATCTAACCCCGTGCTGTACCTGTCCTGGGAGTGTTTGATGGGGACTGTGTAGAGGGAGATTTACTCTGTATCTAACCCCGTGCTGTACCTGTCCTGGGAGTGTTTGATGGGGACAGTGTAGAATGAGCTTTACTCTGTATCTAACCCCATGCTGTACCTCCCCTGGGAGTGTTTGATGGGGACAGTGTAGAGGGAGATTTACTCTGTATCTAACCCCGTGCTGTACCTGTCCTGGGAGTGTTTGATGGGGACAGTGTAGAGGGAGATTTACTCTGTATCTAACCCCGTGCTGTACCTGTCCTGGGAGTGTTTGATGGGGACGGTGTAGAGGGAGCTTTCCTCTGTATCTAACCCCGTGCTGTACCTGTCCTGGGAGTGTTTGATGGGGACAGTGTAGAGGGAGATTTACTCTGTATCTAACCCCGTGCTGTACCTGCCCTGGGAGGGTTTGATGGGGACAGTGTAGAGGGAGCTTTACTCTGTATCTAACCCCGTGCTGTACCTGTCCTGGGAGTGTTTGATGGGGACGGTGTAGAGGGAGCTTTACTCTGTATATAACCCCGTGCTGTACCTGTCCTGGGAGTGTTTGATGGGGACGATGTAGAGGGAGATTTACTCTGTATCTAACCCCGTGCTGTACCTGTCCTGGGAGTGTTTGATGGGGACAGTGTAGAGGGAGATTTACTCTGTATCTAACCCCGTGCTGTACCTGTCCTGGGAGTGTTTGATGGGGACAGTGTAGAGGGAGATTTACTCTGTATCTAACCCCGTGCTGTACCTGTCCTGGGAGTGTTTGATGGGGACGGTGTAGATGAAGCTTTACTCTGTATATAACCCCGTGCTGTACCTGTCCTGGGAGTGTTTGATGGGGACGATGTAGAGGGAGATTTACTCTGTATCTAACCCCATGCTGTACCTGTCCTGGGAGTGTTTGATGAGGACAGTGTAGAGGGAGTTTTACTCTGTATCTAACCCCGTGCTGTACCTGTCCTGGGAGTGTTTGATGGGGACGATGTAGAGGGAGATTTACTCTGTATCTAACCCCGTGCTGTACCTGTCCTGGGAGTGTTTGATGGGGACGGTATAGAGGGAGATTTACTCTGTATCTAACCCCGTGCTGTACCTGTCCTGGGAGTGTTTGATGGGAACAGTATAGAGGGAGCTTTACTCTGTATCTAACCCCGTGCTGTACTGTGCTCCACCATCCATCATGTTAAAAAAAAACAAAAATACTTGGATAAACTCAGAACAAAAACAGAATTACCTGGAAAAACTCAGCATGTCTGACAGCATCCACGGAGAGGAACAGAACTGACATTTCAAGTCCGTTTGAACCTTCATCAGAACTGAGGGCAGCATCGGCGGAGAAGAAAAGAGTTGACGTTTCGAGTCCTCATGACCCTTCGACAGAACTGAGAAATATAGAAATGAGATGAAATAGAAGCTGTTAGTGGGAAGTGGGAAGTGGGACAGGTAGGGCTGGATAGGGGGGGCTAGTGATAGAGACCAAGAAGAGATTGCCAAAGATGTCAAAGACAAAAGCACAAAGGGGTGTTGAAGGTGGTGATATTATCTAAGGAATGTGCTAATGGGGACATTAAGGGTAGCAAACAGGACAAGCAAGGGACAGATAGCCCTAGTGGGGGTTGGGTGTGGGGAAGGGATTGAAATGGGCTAAAAGGTGGAGATGAAAGAATAGATTGAAATAAATTTAAAAATAGGTGTGAAAAGAAAATTATATTTGTAAAAAAATGATAAATTATTGGAAAAAGGGGATCGGAAAGGGGGTGGGGATGGAGGAGAGAGTTCATGATCTGAAGTTGTTGAACTCAATATTCAGTCCGGAAGGCTGTAAAGTGCCTAGTGGGAAGATGAGGTGTTGTTCCTCCAGTTTGCGTTGAGCTTCATTGGAACAATGCAGCAAGCCAAGGACAGACATGTGGGCATGAGGGCAGGGTGGAGTGTTGAAATGGTAAGCGACAGGGAGGTTTGGGTAATGCTTGCGGACAGACCATCATGTTAATTTGGGTTGAGATTCCATAGAACTTTTAAACAGTTTTTGACGTGTAGTCACTGATAGATTTACTGAGAAAGGACAACTGATTTGCGATGAGGAATAAGTAACAATGATAATAACACGATAATCTACATATAATGACGTTGCCTCAGTGATAAATATTTTTCAATCCATCAGGGAAAACACACCGACCTGAATTAGTGATCTCGGTTTAACATCTTATACAAATACTGACCATATGACAGTGCAGCACTCCCTCAGTACTGACCCTCTGACAGTGCAGCACTCCCTCAGTACTGACCCTCTGACAGTGCAGCACTCCTTCAGTACTGACCCTCTGACAGCGCAGCACTCCCTCAGTACTGACCCTCTGACAGTGCAGCACTCCCTCAGTACAGACCCTCTGACAGTGCAGCACTCCCTCAGTACTGACCCTCTGACAGTGCAGCACTCCCTCAGTACTGACCCTCTGACAGCGCAGCACTCCCTCAGTACTGACCCTCTGACAGTGCAGCACTCCCTCAGTACTGACCCTCTGACAGCGCAGCACTCCCTCAGTACTGACCCTCTGACAGTGCAGCACTCCCTCAGTACAGACCCTCTGACAGTGCAGCACTCCCTCAGTACTGACCCTCTGACAGTGCAGCACTCCCTCAGTACTGACCCTCTGACAGTGCAGCACTCCCTCAGTACTGACCCCCTGACAGTGCAATGTTCCCTCAGGACTGACTCTCTGACAGTGCAGCACTCCCTCAGTACTGACCCTCTGACAGTGCAGCGCTCCCTCAGTACTGACTCTCTGCCGGTGCAATGATTTATTACAACTTTGTTCTTTGGCATTTGTTGCAGAGAAGGAATCTCCTGAGGTTGAGCAATCGATCTCCATGGATACAGCTGAGGAAGGTTACAACTCCAAACCATTGCCTAAGAAGCATAGTCGCCTATCCAATCACAAGGTGGAGGCGTTGAAAAAGGATCGTCAGAAGAGACTGCGCATCTCCAAGATCATCTCATCCTCTGAGAACACCTCACATGACCGGCGTCTCCCTGGCCACAAACAGGAATCGGAACTTGTAAGTGAGAGGGGAGTGTGGTACCTCCATCTCTGGGAGCACACACCACACCACACAGAGCAGGCACTGAGGTCTGCTCCCTCCTTCCCTTATTCTTCACTGATTCATGGATCCACTCAGCCCTGCGCACCCTGTGCTGGGCTTTTGAAAGAATTATTCAATCAGTCCCACTCCCCCTGCTCTTTCTCCAAATCCCCCCAAATTTTCCCTCTTCACCTATTTATCCAATTCCCTTTTGAAAGTTCCTATTGAATCTGCTTCCACCGCCCTTTCAGGCAGCGCCTTCCAGATCACAACAACTCACTGTGTAAAATTCCAATCTCTCCCTCTGGATCTTTTACCGATTCTCTTCAATCTGTGTCCCTCTGGTTACCCACCCTCCTGCCACTGGAAACAGTTTCTCCTTATTCACTCTATCTAAACCCCTCATGATTTTGAACACCTCGATTAAATCTCCCCCCTTAACCTTCTCTGCTCTAAGGAGAACAATCCCAGCTTCTCCAGTCTCTCCACATTAACTGAAGTCCCTCATCCCTGCTCCCATCCTGGTAAATCTCCTCCGCACCCTCTCCAAGGCCTGAAAATTCTTCCTAAAGGGTGGGACCCAGAATTGGGACACAATCCTCCAGCTGGGGTCTAACCAGTAACTTGTAAAAGGTTTATTATAACTTCCTCATTTTGTGTAATCTATCCCTCTGGAAATAAAGCCAAGGATCCCAAATCCTTTTTTAACAGCTCCCCAACTCATGCTGCCACCTTCAATGATTCCTGTCCATTCAGCCCGAGCTCTCTATGTTCCTGCGCCCTCTTTAGAATTGTCACATTTACTTTATAGTGCCTCTGCCTATTCCTCCTACCAGAATGACTCACTTTTCTTTGTTAAACTTCCATCTACCACATTTCTGCCCATCCCTCCTCCCTGACTGGGACCTCCCAAAGTCTTTTACTGTCCTCCTCACTGTTCACAATTCCTACATTTGCAAAGAAATCTAAAAATTGTATCATAAATATACAAATAGTCATTAATAAATCCAATTGGGAATTCCGGAGAAATATCTTTACCCTGAGAGTGGGAACTCGCTCCCACAGGGAGTGGCTGAGCTGAATAGCGTCGGTATGTTCAAGGGGACGCTGGCTAGACAGATGAGGAATAAAGGAATAGAAGGGTATACAGCTGAGATGAAGAAGATCGGAGCAGGATTGTGTGCAGCAGAAACACACATGCATGGCCCAATTGAGCCTGGCTGGGTATCAGCTGATTGACAATGGAATATGTTGTGGATGTTTTCTCTCTGCTCTGGGGGTAACTGATTTTACTGTTGAATGTCTAGGGTCCATGCCGCAGGCAGATGGAGCTTGTGATGCAGAATCTGAAGAAAGCTGCTTACTTGAGTCCACATGAGGTTTACATCCCAAACTGTGATCGCAAGGGCTTGTACAAAAGGAAACAGGTAAGTGAGTACAGCTAGAGCTCGCTAAAACTGACAGATTGGCTCTTTTCATAGAATGAAACAGCATCTGGCAATCATCCCATCACAGCTCTGCTCTCTCCCCATAGTCCTGTATCAATTCCCAAACTAATCCCACTGTCCCACTCTCTCCCCATAGCTCTGTATCAATCCCCAAACTAATCCCACTGTCCCGCTCTGTCCCCATAGCCCTGTATCAATCCCCAAACTAATCCCACTGCCCCGCTCTGTCCCCATAGCCCTGTATCAATCCCCAAACTAATCCCACTGCCCCACTCTCTCCCCAGAGCCCTGTATCAATCCCAAACTAATCCCACTGCCCCACTCTCTCCCAATAGCCCAGTATCAATCCCCAAACTAATCCCACTGCCCCGCTCTCTCCCCATAGCCCTGTATCAATCCCCAAACTAATCCCACTGCCCCGCTCTCTCCCCATAGCCCTGTATCAATCCCCAAACTAATCCCACTGCCCCACTCTCTCCCCATAGCTCTGTATCAATTCCCAAACTAATCCCACTGTCCCACTCTCTCCCCATAGCTCTGTATCAATTCCCAAACTAATCCCACTGCCCCGCTCTGTCCCCATAGCCCTGTATCAATCCCCAAACTAATCCCACTGCCCCACTCTCTCCCCAGAGCCCTGTATCAATCCCAAACTAATCCCACTGTCCCACTCTCTCCCCATAGCTCTGTATCAATTCCCAAACTAATCCCACTGCCCCGCTCTGTCCCCATAGCCCTGTATCAATCCCCAAACTAATCCCACTGCCCCACTCTCTCCCCAGAGCCCTGTATCAATTCCCAAACTAATCCCACTGCCCCACTCTCTCCCCATAGCCCTGTATCAATTCCCAAACTAATCCCACTGTCCCACTCTCTCCCCATAGCTCTGTATCAATTCCCAAACTAATCCCACTGCCCCGCTCTGTCCCCATAGCCCTGTATCAATCCCCAAACTAATCCCACTGCCCCACTCTCTCCCCAGAGCCCTGTATCAATCCCAAACTAATCCCACTGCCCCACTCTCTCCCAATAGCCCAGTATCAATCCCCAAACTAATCCCACTGCCCCGCTCTCTCCCCATAGCCCTGTATCAATCCCCAAACTAATCCCACTGCCCCGCTCTCTCCCCATAGCCCTGTATCAATCCCCAAACTAATCCCACTGCCCCACTCTCTCCCCAGAGCCCTGTATCAATCCTCAAACTAATCCCACTGCCCCACTCTCTCCCCATAGCCCTGTATCAATCCCCAAACTAATCCCACTGCCCCGCTCTCTCCCCAGAGCCCTGTATCAATCCCCAAACTAAACCCACTGCCCTGCTCTCTCCCCAGAGCCCTGTATCAATCCTCAAACTAATCCCACTGCCCCACTCTCTCCCCATAGCATTGTATCAATCCCAAACTAATCCCACTGCCCCACTCTCTCCCCAGAGCCCTGTATCAATCCCCAAACTAAACCCAGTGCCCTGCTCTCTCCCCATAGCCCTGTATCAATCCCAAACTAATCCCACTGCCCCACTCTCTCCCCAGAGCCCTGTATCAATCCCACACTAATCCCACTGTCCCGCTCTCTCCCCATAGCCCTGTATCAATCCCCAAACTAATCCCACTGCCCCGCTCTCTCCCCATAGCCTTGTATCAATCCCCAAACTAATCCCACTGTCCCGCTCTCTCCCCATAGCCCTGTATCAATCCCCAAACTAATCCCACTGCCACGCTCTCTCCCCATAGCCCTGTATCAATCCCCAAACTAATCCCACTGCCCCACTCTCTCCCCATAGCCCTGTATCAATCCCCAAACTAATCCCACTGCCCCGCTCTCTCCCATAGCCCTGTATCAATCCCCAAACTAATCCCACTGCCCCGCTCTCTCCCCATAGCCCTGTATCAATCCCACACTATTCCCAGTGTCCCACTCTCTCCCCATAGCCCTGTATCAATCCCCAAACTAATCCCACTGCCCCGCTCTCTCCTCATAGCCCTGTATCAATCCCCAAACTAATCCCACTGCCCCGCTCTCTCCCCATAGCCCTGTATCAATCCCCAAACTAATCCCACTGCCCCACTCTCTCCTCATAGCCCTGTATCAATCCCCAAACTAATCCCACTGCCCCACTCTCTCCCCATAGCCCTGTATCAATCCCCAAACTAATCCCACTGCCCCGCTCTCTCCCCATAGCCCTGTATCAATCCCCAAACTAATCCCACTGCCCCGCTCTCTCCCCATAGCCCTGTATCAATCCCCAAACTAATCCCACTGCCCCACTCTCTCCCCATAGCCTTGTATCAATCCCCAAACTAATCCCACTGCCCCGCTCTCTCCCCATATCCCAGTATCAATCCCCAAACTAATCCCACTGCCCCACTCTCTCCCCATAGCCCTGTATCAATCCCCAAACTAATCCCACTGCCCCGCTCTCTCCCCACAGCCTTGTATCAATCCCAAACTAATCCCACTGCCCCACTCTTTCCCCATAGCCCTGTATCAATCCGAAACTAATCCCACTGCCCCGCTCTCTCGCTATAGCCCAGTGTCAATCCACAAACTGATCCCACTGTCCCGCTCGCTCCCCATAGCCCTGTATCACTCACCAAACTAATCCCACTGCCCCACTCTTTCCCCATAGCCGTGTATCAATCCGAAACTAATCCCACTGCCCTGCTCTCTCCCCATAGTCCAGTGTCAATGCACAAACTAATCCCGCTATCCCGCTCTCTCCCCGTAGCCCTGTATGAATCCCCAAACTAATCCCACTGCCCCGCTCTATCCCTATAGCCCTGTATCAATCCCTACCTAATCCCACTGCCCTGCTCTCTCCCAATAGCGCTATATGAATGCTAAACTAATCCCACTGTCCCGCTCTCTCCCCATAGCCTTGTATCAATCCCAAACTAATCCCACTGCCCCGCTCTCTCCCCATAGCCTTGTATCAATACCAAACTAATCCCACTGCCCTGGTCTCTCCCCATAGCCCTGTATCAATCCCCAAACTAATCCCACTGCCCCACTCTCTCCCCATAGCCCTGTATCAATCCCCAAACTAATCCCACTGCCCCGCTCTCTCCCCATAGCCCTGTATCAATCCCAAACTAATCCCACTGCCCTGCTCTCTCCCCATAGCCTTGTATCAATCCCCAAACTAATCCCACTGCCCCACTCTCTCCCCATAGCCCTGTATCAATCTCCAAACTAATCCCACTGCCCCACTCTCTCCTCATAGCCCCGTATCAATCCCCAAACTAATCCCACTGTCCCGCTCTCTCCCCATATCCCAGTATCAATCCCCAAACTAATCCCACTGCCCTGCTCTCTCCCCACAGCCTTGTATCAATCCCAAACTAATCCCACTGCCCCACTCTTTCCCCATAGCCCTGTATCAATCCGAAACTAATCCCACTGCCCCGCTCTCTCGCTATAGCCCAGTGTCAATCCACAAACTGATCCCCCTGTCCCGCTCGCTCCCCATAGCCCTGTATCACTCACCAAACTAATCCCAATGTCCCAATCTCTCCCCATTGCCCTGTATCAATCCCCAAACTAATCCCACTGTCCCGCTCTCTCCCCATAGTCCTGTATCAATCCCTAAACTAATCCCACTGCCACACTCTCTCCCCATAGCCCTGTATCAATCCCAAACTAATCCCACTGCCCCACTCTTTCCCCATAGCCCTGTATCAATCTCCAAACTAATCCCACTGCCCCGCTCTCTCCCCATAGCCCTGTATCAATCCCAAACTAATCCCACTGTCCCGCTCTCTCCCCATAGCCCTGTATCAATCCCGAAACTAATCCCACTGTCCCGCTCTCTCCTCATAGTCCTGTATCAATCCCAAACTAATCCCAATGCCCCGCTCTCTCCTTGTAGCCCTGTATCAATCCCAAACTAATCCCACTGCCCCGCTCTCTCCTTGTAGCCCTGTATCAATCCCAAACTAATCCCACTGCCCCGCTCTCTCCCCATAGCCCTTTATCAATCCCCAAACTAATCCCACTGCACTGCTCTCCCCCCATAGCCCTGTATCAATCCCAAACTAATCCCACTGCACTGCTCTCCCCCCATAGCCCTGTTTCAATCCCAAACTAATCCCACTGTCCCGCTCTCTCCCCATAGCCCTGTATCAATCCCAAACTAATCCCACTGCCCCGCTCTCTCCCCATAGCCCTGTATCAATCCCCAAACTAATCCCACTGCCCCGCTCTCTCCCCATAGCCCTGTATCAATCCCCAAACTAATCCCACTGCCCCGCTCTCTCCCCATAGCCCTGTATCAATCCCCAAACTAATCCCACTGTCCCACTCTCTCCCCATAGCCCTGTATCAATCCCCAAACTAATCCCACTGCCCCGCTCTCTCCCCATAGCCCTGTATCAATCCCAAACTAATCCCACTGCCCCGCTCTCTCCCCATAGCCCTGTATCAATCCCAAACTAATCCCACTGTCCCACTCTCTCCCCATAGCCCTGTATCAATCCCCAAACTAATCCCACTGTCCCACTCTCTCCCCATAGCCCTCTATCAATCCCCAAACTAATCCCACTGCCCCGCTCTCTCCCCATAGCCCTGTATCAATCCCAAACTAATCCCACTGCCCCGCTCTCTCCCCATAGCCCTGTATCAATCCCAAACTAATCCCACTGTCCCACTCTCTCCCCATAGCCCTGTATCAATCCCCAAACTAATCCCACTGCCTCACTCTCTCTCCATAGCCCTGTATCAATCCCCAAACTATTCCCACTGCCCCGCTCTCTCTCCATAACCCTGTTTCAACCCCCAAACTAATCCCACTGCCCCACTCTCTCCCCATAGCCCTGTATGAATGCTAAACTAATCCCAAGTAATATCTCAAGATGTTTCAATGATTAAATAAACTCAACCATGTCTCCTCTTAACCTTTTGTGCTCCTGTGAAAACAATCCCTGGAACTCCTGCGTTCTGCTCATTTTACCGTGTAACCTGTTTGAGGAGCAGGTCTTGTATCTTCTTCCAAGGCAAAAGGCTTTGGGGATTAAATGGCCCCCCTAGAATCACAGAATGATTATAGCACAGAAGGTGGCCATTCAGCCCTTCATGTCTATACCAGCTCTCTGTCAGAGCCATTTAGCTAATACCATTCCCCTGTCCCTTCCCCTATATTTATTGCCCTTCAGATGCTTATTCAATTCCCTTTTGAATGCTTCATTTGAACCTGCCTCCACCACGCTCTCAGGCAGTGTGTTCCAGACCCTAACTACTCGCTGTGGGCAAAAGATTTCCCTCATGTCACCTTCGCTTCTTCCACCAATCACTTTAAACCTGTGTCCTCTGCCTCTCCATCCTTCCGCCAATGGGAACAGTTTCTCCTGATCTACTCTGTCCAGACCCCTCACCATTTTGAATCAAGTCTCCTGCCAAACTTCATTTCTCCAAGGAAAACACAACTTTTCCAATCTGTCTTTATAGCTGAAGTTCCTCATCCCCGGAACCATCCCCATGAATCTCTTTTCTGCACTCTCTCCAATGCCTTCGCATCCTTCCCACAGTGCAGCGCCCAGAACTGGACGCAATTCTCCGGCTGAGGCTGGACAAGTTCACCATAACCACCTTGCTCTCGTACTCCGTGTCCCTATTAATAAAGCCTGGGTCCAGTGCACCTTTTCAACTGCCTTCTCAACTTGTCCAATCGCCCAGGTCACTGTGCTCCTGCACCCCCTTTAGAAATGGACCCTTTGTTTTATATTGTCCCTCTTCATTCTCCCGATGAAAATGCATCAATTCACACTTCTCTGCGTTACAGTTCATCTGCCCATTCTGTCAGCTCGTGTCCCCCTGGAAAGCTATCACTATCCTCCTCACACTTCACACAGGCCCTGAGCAACAAGCTGCAGGGATTGAATGGCCTCCGACGGCCCCCCCACCCCCACCCCTGTGCTCCTATGACCCTCCTGCTGCTCACCTGGACAGGGCCCTGGGTGTCACAGGTCAAAGGGCGGTGTTCTTGACCAATTTTGGGGTTCCCTCAGGGTGAACGGTGAGTTTTAAATTTGATTCCTTTTTTTTTTACAGTGCAAACCATCGAAGGGAAAACGGCGGGGACTGTGCTGGTGTGTGAACAAGAATGGGCTCAAGTTACCCAGCTCAGATTTTATACATCATGACTTTCAGTGTCACAGCTTTGAGAGCGACTGATGTCCCTTCACCTTGACCATCCTCTCCGAATTTATTGGCTCTTTTCCAACCAGCTGACCGTCTCCAGAGGTTTCTCTTCATGAGTGGTCGGCTGACTAAAGATTATAAACCTTTGACAGTGAGTGCATCAAAACCTTAAAGTATAATAATTGAAAAAAAAATAGTATGTTATTATTTTCTGAGACATCAGGATTGGTTGAGCCTGCGTGAGCTTTATTTTTGGCTTTTCAATCTCTACAAAAGAATCATCCTTTTTTGATTGAAATTTGTTTTTTTTAAAAGAGAAATGCTGCAAGGTTGGGTGGTTCAGTGTATTTTTAACAACCCGCGATGCCCTTTCTAATCACAAATTAAGGAGATTTCTCTCGACCCAAGAAATGCACTTAAAAGAAACCTGAAACCTCAACCAGTGACTCGATGAGAGATCCACTGCCCAACACCTGGATCCTAACCGAGCTGGCAGCATCCTGATTGGACGAGGGGATGGGGAGATCCAGTGTTTGGTCTGACCTCCTTCTTGCT